>NC_056741.1:1811110013-1811130013 GCF_019279795.1 Protopterus annectens
ACGATTAGGCTGTGCTTACAGTGCTTTTGGGGCTCAATAGAGACCCTTGTCCTTCTCTATAGTATAGGGGGGTCTAGTGCTTACAGTGCTTGCTATGAGTTTTGAGCAAGTGCCGTTATGAGAAGTGAATGCTTTGAGGGCTTATGTTTAAAATTTGTCTAGTTCCAAGGGAAAAATTGAAGAGTGACTTTGTGTTGGTCTCACAGAAGGATACCCGGGAGTACAGCAGAACTAAATGCTACCTTGTTTCTTTCTGAACTTGTAATGAGCTATGAACTTATGTGCGTTGAATTAAGTAGCAACAGCACAAATGTCAAGAAGGTGGAGGAAGTGCAGACTGACCTCACGTATCAATCTCATGGTGAAGACAAACCTTTGTGTTTATAAACATAAGAAATACACTCAGTAAGCCAAAGTGCTAATGTAACTTTAGACACAGTTTGTCCAAATTTAGCTTTTGAAAATGAAATAAACAATTGGTCTGATTTCCTGAAGGCTTTTGTTCTGTGGAGATAAAATCTCAGCTGTCTTTGTACATCCAATAAAAGAAGCATATATTCCCCTTTCTTGGTTAATTTTGGGAAGAAAACTGATAAATTAATAGACTGGTTAAGGACGAATTCAGAATCTACTTTTGGAAGAAAGGACAGATCGGTGGGAAGACAAATCCTGTCTTTATGAAATATAATACAAGGTGGCTGGCAAGATAAAGCTTTAAGCTCCAATGTAATGACAACTAGAAAATAGTTTTCCATGATAAAGGAAAACTGAATTAAGGCCTGAAGAAGAATTGTCAAGTCTCAAGGAGGGGTAGGGTCCTCGATAGCTGGGCTGAGAAAAACACCTTTAAGGAAGTTCTTGCATAACCTAAGGATGGCCAATGAAAAATGATCTTTGCCTATATGAAAACTGGAGATAGCAGCCAGCTTTACTTTTATTATAGAGCAACTTGATCAACTATCAAAATGGAAGCTAGAATTTATAAAACTACTGGAATGGGAGCAGAAAAGGGGTCTAGATTTCTTTCATTAGCTCAGACAGAGAATCATTTCCATTTGCTCTTGTATATCTTCCTAGTGGAGAATTTTGAGAAGTAATGATGTTGTAAATCCTGGGAAGAAAGCCTGTAGTGTCTAGCCATCACTAGAAGTGGAGAAACCATGCAGTCAACCAGTGAGGGCTTGTATGCCCAACTGAGGTAAGCCCGCAGGGAAGAGACAGAGGAAAAAGAAGGGGATCCAGAACCCAAGGAGGGTACTTGTATATCAGATGAAGCCAGAGGAATGGGAATCACATTTGTCGAGGCCGGAATGGGGCAAATAAAGATCACCTTGCTCTTCCGTTGATGAGCTTTCTGTAAATACTTTGCTATGAGATGTGTGGGAGGGTAGGCACAAAGGAGTCTGTGGGGGCAATCATGGGCCAGATCGTCCCTCTGTGACTCCCTCTCTGGGGGTATTAGAACAAAAACCCTGCAGCATTTGGAATTTTGGACAGAGGCAAACAGGTTACAGCATGGCTGGTCCCAGTGGTGAAAAATCTGTTCTGTCACTGAAGGACTGGCAGACTACTCGTGATACATTAGAATAGATCTGCTCAGTCTGTCTGCTAAAGCTCTGGACTTCCCCGGAATGTGCACTGCTAAAAGAAAGCAGTTTCAAGAGATCGCAAACTGCCACACACACTCTGCCTCCCAACACCAAGGGTAAGAGCAGTTCCTCCCTGTTTACTGATGTACAAGACCACTGACATGTTGCTCATCTGTATAACAGTCATCTCTTGAGATAGGATGTCTTAGAATGCCTGCAATGCTAAAAGAACTGTCCTTATCTCTAGGACACTGATGAGAAAGTTGGCCTCTAAGGGGGACCACGTCTTGAAATGTCTGTCCCAGGTAATGCCCCCACCCTCAACCCCAGCTGAGAAGCACCCACTATCACCATTGCGTTGGGCAGTGTGAGAACAAAGGGGCAAGCCCTGCAAAACATATGGTGAGTGGATCCAGCAGGATATATGCTGTTGGCAGATCTTTGTGATTCAAAAAGATTATGTCATGGGATGTCGATTCATAGACCACTGGACTGCTACAGTCCAAAGTAGTACTCTCATGTAGTATCTTGCTAAGGGTAGAAGGTTTATGGAGGTCGCCACTGAACCTAGAAGGTGAAGGACCAGCATGGCTTGTGGTGACTGAAGAGATAGTAGATTTATTGCCTGAAGCTGCAATTTGGACAATCTGGACTGAGGAGCAGAGCTACTAGAGAAACTGTATACAGATCAGCCCCTATGAACTCCTGGGTTTGGGAAGGAAGGAGGTGAGATTTGTCATAGTTTACTGTGATCCCCAGGTGCAGACATAAATGGAAAAAGTAGTCCCTAGCACATGTCAGCAGATGCCTGGTGAGAGCCATGAGAAGCCAGTCATCAAGGTAAAGGAAACACCCGGAATCCCAGCAAACTAAGGTGAGCTACAACCACTGCTATTCATTTGGTAAACACTCGGGAGGCTGTGGTGAAGCCAAATAGCAGGGCGCTGAACCGAAAATGACTGGCTACCAGCCAGAAGAAAAAGTATTGCCTGGATTATCTGTCCATTTTTGTGTGTCTGTATGCATCTTGGAGATCTATCAAGCACATCCACTCATCCCTTCTCAAAGGTGGGAGAATGGACTGAAACGTGACCATTCAGAACTTGGAGCATTTGACAAATTGGTTTAAGTGGCTTAGGTCCAGCATTGACCTGAGGTCCTCATCATCTTTTTTGGCCAAAAAAGAATCTTGAATAAGTTCCGAATCCTCATTGGGCTGGTGGGACATCCTGGATGATTCTTTCTTCTAAGCTTTTCTATATCTGAAGCCGCTTCTTTCCTCTGATGGGGTGGTACATTAGGAATTTTCTGTGGGTGAATGGGTGAGGAACAGGAAAAAGGAATGTAATAACCTCTGGTATTTATTCTCTGCACCCAGACATCTTTAGTGATGGACATCCAAGGCTTCTGTATACAGAGATAAAAACCTCCCAACAGCCTCTGAAGCACAGCAGTGGAGCAACTGTTCAGGGATGCTAGAAAGGCTTCTCGGTAAAGAAACCTCTGAAGCCTTGCTTTTGTGGACCCCATGCTGCATAGGCAAAAACTGCAATTAGACCCCCCCCCCGCCATGGAGGGATCCATCTCCATAGGAGTCATGCAGGAAACCTTAGGGTTTCTGGAACCACATCTTTCCATCCCCCTTCTGCTGTCTTGAGAAGCTCCTCTGAGGGGTAGAAAAATGTATCCTCACAGCAGATAGGATTTTCCCCTTCTGTGCAATACTGGAATGTCTCTAACTTTGGGTCCAAGTAAGGTAGATGCCTCAAAGGGTGCAACAGTGAGGGGCAGCTTGTAGGCCTCCGCAAAGTCACATAGGTGCATCCAAGTATGCCTCCTAATAGTAATGCATGAACCTGCTGCTCTTGAAACACTATACGTAGTGTGTGAGATCAGACACATTGAGGCATTTGATAGGGACTGAAGGGTAGCCATTTGTAAAGAGAATGTCTTTTTTATTCTCTGCCAACATGGACCCTAAGAAAGATTTGGTACCCTCTTTTGTCAAATTTCTCTGAAACCTTGTGAAATGTGCCAGGTAAAATTTGCTTCACAAATCTGCATGTGCCATAGACTCTCTGTATGGAGGATGGACATAGAGACTTTCTTCAGCAAGTTCCTTTACAGAGGCTGTGGTAACCACCATATCATCAACCTAGGGGACCACTGCTCTAATGGGCATGTTCCTTGGGTGCAACTAGGTATTTGGGCGCTTTTTTTTTTTTTGGAAATGGGCTATCAGATCTGGAACCTACCAAGCACAACAGAAAATGAGGTCCACCATTTCATCCAACAGGGGTACTACCCAGGACATGGCTGAGCTGGTTCCGAGACACTCAGGAAACACAGACTCCTCTCCTGGAGAGTGGCTTCAGAAGACCAACAACCTGTCTCATAAGTTCGAGAATTCTCTCCAAATGAGACAATCTCAAGGGATAACGTGGGATATGTCTCCGCTTCATCAAAGTCATGGTCTTCTGTTAAAGACTCCTGTGGGGAAACGATGCTTCCAGGGAACTTCCTTGTGGGGATTATCCAAGGAGGGCTTAGAATTGTATGGGGAGTCTTGCAAAATGACTGTCTCAAAGCTAGAATGGACCGGCTGCCCTGATGGTACAGAATGAGCAGACTCAGGACCCAGGGTAGACAACTGTGAAAGGGGAAGACCAAGGAGGGTAAGAATGCACCGTCTCCAGTCATGTGGACAGCTCTCTTCACTGACTAAGAATGCAGACGTTGATGGAGAGCCCAGGACCACTCCAGTAGGTGCTGAAAGCACCTGCCTGGAAAAATCCAGGACTTCCCTATGATCCTGCCTCATCACAGAGGCTGGAACCGAACTGCCTAGCGCCAAGCCCCTGAGGGGAAGGGACAGCTCTGAAAATGTGGGAAGTCAAATCCCTAACCCCCCCCCAAATCTGGTGCCGAAGGTACAGCTCCACGATTTCTCTGGCTCCGACAAGGATGGCACTGTCTGGATCGAGAAGATGTCACAATCAGTGAAGGTCAGTTCTTCAAATCTGACAAAGACAATTCCAGAATTCTCAGACCCTGAACTTGCAAAGCCAAAGGCAGATGGAAATACGATTCACTAAAGGTGTTTGGGCTGGTCTGATGGAAAACAGAGATGGAAGAACTGCCAACTGAATTTGAGTCCTAACATTTTGTCATCATCCTATTCACGTGTGCTTCACACTGCCTTCTTGCAGACCGGAAGGATGAGGAGGAAGATGGAGGTCTAGAAACTCTTAAGTGGAGTTTCTTGCAGTAAAGGGGAATGAAGTATTGATGAAACTGGCTGCTGAAAGAATAAGGGCTGCTTATGGGTTGGAGACTTGCAATGAGCCAACAATGAATCCAAAGAGGTGGTCTGATCAGAAATTTTAGAAATTTTCAGGGGTGGAGCCGAAGTTGGTGTCAAATGAGAAGAGTAGTCAGGGAAGCACCTCAATTCCTTGAACTTTTCTTTAGCTATTTCTTTGGTCTTATCTCTTCTCCCCTTGAGATTTTTCTGCAAGCTAAGCAGTGGAAGGGGAAGCTCCAGATACTGTGGAGGAAGAATGAGGAGGAGAAGGTAGTAAATAAACCTTTAAGAATAAGTTTATTCCTGCATTCAACCAAGACCCTTGGGATGCAGCTGGAACAAATGTCATAAATGACCCTCAAGATGAGCGGCTCCAAGACTGTGTGTGCATCCGAGTTGGATATTTTGTGTCCACATGAACATTTCTTAAAATCCACAGGTGTGTCTGACACCCTCCCAAGAAGGCTGAATAACCTGAAAGAGGATACAAATACAAAGCGAAGCTAGAAAAGAGCAGACAGAATACAAACAACAGTACTAAAAAAAAACAAACTTGAAAAATAAAATACTAATTCTGGTACTGAGGTTACTCTAACAAGTAAAGAAGAAAGGGGAGAAAGGGGCTAGGCCTAGGAGATAAACAGCAACCAGAAACAATAACAATAAAGCTAGAAGCTTTATATATATATATATATATATATATATATATATATATATAAAAATACTACAGGGGATGAGAAAGGAAATGAAAGGACCTTGACAAATGACACCCTCTTAACTACCAAAAAATGCTTGAGCCAAGAAGAAACCATGTTTGTTCACTGGAAGTGGCAAATGAGATCTACTGTAATCTAGGCCTTGAGAGAGGATTATGGGTAAAGGGAGGAGCTTCAGCTACAGATTCGAAGTCTAAGAAGTGACCAAAGTCAGATCAGAGGTCGGACCCAAAACCCAAAGGTTGAGGAAGGGTGGAAAAGACAACATCAGATCATATTAATTACAAAAAAGACAAAACAAAAATGTGGACATAGAGAATGTCCCATTACTCCAAGTTAGTAAGTCGAAGCACATTATGTTCTAAGTAACAAAATCAAATACTGCTACAAAATAAGACTAGGCAATGATTTAATATGCAGTGCCACCTTGGCACTGCTAGCTCCATGTTTCAGTTTTTTTATCTCCTATGGTCACAGATCCTCTGAACTCAGGAATGGTGAAAACTAACCAATATAATTATCCACAGAAATACACTTCTATGAATACAACCTATAAACGATCATGCCATGATGTAAACAGTGCAGTAAATTATTAAACTTAAAAAAAAAAAAAAAAAAAAAAAACACATATGCCATTACCTCTGGACTTCCGTTTTTTGCCTTTTGTTAAAACCTCATCGATCTCTGGTAATCCTTGTGAGGTATCATGTGTATTTGCAGTAGAAGCACTAATTTTCCATGAAGGAGAGGTAGTGTGTTCTGGTGTAAAGCTTGATCTTCTTTTACCTCTGCCTCTACCTCTACCTCTGCCTCTGCCTCTGCCTCTAGGAGTAGTCGTGATCACTTCCAGAAATGAACCATCTGCAACAAAGGAACCATGTCCAATCTGAAAGTCTGCATAACTGTTTGATTTTGAGAATGTTCTTGTTCCAGACGTTGAGGAAGACTTTGAACCTCGTCCTCGTCCTTTTCCTCTCCCTCGACCACGACCCCTTTTACTGCCTTTATATACATAACCTATTTGCTTGGGTTGGCTGTCCTGGATGTTATAAGCAGCCCTACGCCGTCCCCGTCCTCGAGAATAGCCACCATGGCCTCTACCGCGAGTGCTTGACTTGCACCCCCTAGTCTTTAATGGTAGTTTAACTTGTGCTTTTCCTCGCTTTGGTGGACTGCAAAATGAGCAAGACAAAACAGATTAGTTTCCAAAGGAGAAGCAGACACTTTACGTCTCAGGGTTCATGCTTTAAATACTTTATTACACTAAATAAAAATAAGGTGGAATAACCAACAAACTGTTAGATCCTGCAGAAAAATAAAAAAACAGATGGCATTTACTTTGACCATCAGGAATCCTACAGCACTGCTTTCCCAAATAAGACCTAGCTGATACAATAAAACTTGATGAAATGTTTACACATAAGATTAACTGGCCATGGCTCAGATAGGTGCAATAAAAATATTCTCAATGCAAGCACTGGACACAGTCACTCCTCTGGAGGAGTGAGTTCTGATCATTGCCCTTGACAGTCAACCTTGCAACCACAGGCCCTTTCCTCTCTAGAACAAAGGATGCAAAACCTCTGTAAAACCATGCACCTGATTCAGAGCAAAATCTGAGCTCACAATGCACATCAGTGGCTTGAAGGACCCTTTTCTTTTCTGTTTTTTGCCTATGAAAAAGGCAAAGAAAGTACAGTCGTCTAAGAATTTACCACACAGTACATGTCCTACTGATCATTGTTGCAATATTCCAAACCAATGGGTTATCACCACCGATGTCCAGCCACTGTACCAATGTTTAACCTTCTCTAGGTCATATATCTGATGGGTGACCTCAGCTCTAGGTCATATATCTGATGGGTGACCTCAGCTCTAAAGTGTAGGGGTATATAAGGCAGACATACAAGTATAGATCCTCAGACTATCTCCAAGCCAGTGGCCTAAGGACCCCTGAGAAAGGGACTGGTCAGCTAGGAGAGGTCTAGAATTGAGTGCTAAGAATCCCCCTTGGCACTAGGGTTTTGTCTACATGGTAGACAGAGGGGGGGAGGGAGCTGGAGAGAGAAGATGGTATCCAACTAAAAGGGGAAGGAGGGTGGGAAAGAATACTGTAACCTTGATCAATAGGACACCTACTGTTGGAAATTTATTTTACTATTAAACTATGTCCTGACTGAAATCACTGTTACAGTATTCCAAACCAATGCTGTGATTTTCAGAGATGAAGGAATGCAGGGGTGGGGGTGTTGACTAGCTGATAGAGGAACTGTCCAAAAGGACAATGCGGACTGACCTTGCAAATAAACCTCTGGACCTTGAAAAGACATGAATCTTGTAGTGTTTAATGAAGGTATGCACAGAAGACCAGGTGGCTGCCTCCAAGATGGTTCTGGCTTCCAGAGAAAAACAGGTCTATCTGAGGTATCCCCAGCTGAGGAAGATGTCCAAGAAGATTTGTCTGTTCAGGGTCCATTCATCCGGGTCCTCCAAGGCCCTGTTTAAAGTGTCAAAGTGTCCTGAGATGGGATGTATATAGGTTCATACTAGGCTATCTGCCCAAGGGCATTTATAAGCCTAGCCCATAGTTATTTGGCTTTCGCCACCCCTTTAGTTTGAATAAAACTATGCCTATTACTTTGCTGTGCCTCTGTCAAGCAGTGACACTGAAGTAATCCCTGGGGTATATCTGCGATCCCCCATCCATTGGTCAAGATTCCTCTTGAACAAGGCCAGCGAGGTGCTCTGCCTCACATGTACCAGGATTTTGTTCCACAGCATAGGGAGTCTCTGGGTGATGAATCTGTCCCTCCAGCACGTTCTATTAACCGTGTCAAGGTTTAAGTCTCCCACCCTTGTGGTTCTGAGGGATCTAGATTTTTTGAGGTGAAGCATATTCATCAAATCAGGGTTTGACATGGCCTTATATGTCAGGCACAGGTCACCTCTGAGCAAGCGGTATGAGACTGAATAGAGCTAGAGTTCTTTCAGTCGGGCAGCATAAGACATATTTTTGAGACCCTTTATCCTTTTGGTGAGGAACTTTTGGGGCCTTTCCAGCTGCTGCAGGTGTCGGGTCAGATACATTCCGAATGGGGCATTGTACTCAATCATAGGTCTAATGAGTGAGTACAGGGGGACGATGACCTCCCTTGATCTAGATGTGAATCCCTTCATGATCAGGTGGGCAATGTAGAAGGTTTTCCTAACCACTTTAGCAACATGAGTGTCAAACGAAAGGCTACTGTCAACCTGGGTCCCCAGATCCCTGATGACTTCTTCTGTGCTCAGTGGATTGCCACCTATATGGTAGCTAGGGGTAACCTTGTTTTTCCCGAAGGGTATGACTATGCATTTCTTGGCATTTAACTTTAGGCCATGGCTCTGGCACCAGTTATCCGTTTCTGTGAGGCCCTTCTGAAGGATATCTGTGTCAGATGTGTTTTCGACTATGGCCCAGTTTGCAGTCATCTGCAAACTTTGTCAGCCATAACCCTCCTGTGTTTGCTTGTACTTCAGAAAAGTAGATGCCGAACAAGAGTGGACCCAGGACTGAGCCCTGTGGGACACCACTTGTGACAGGCTTTGAGTCTGACATGGCTCCAGCAACTCTGACCCTGTGGGTTCTGTCACTTAGCCAGTTTGCAACCCATCTTGTGATGTATGGGTTTACATTCAAGCTGATGAGTTTTTCGATGATACCTGAGTGGGGTATTGTGTCCAAGGCCTTTGCCAGGTCAAGGTAGGCTGTATGGACTGCCTTTCCCTCATCAATGGCCTTGGTGACTGTCTCGGAAAAGTCAACCAAGTTTAAAAGGCATGATCTGCCTTTGACAAAGCCAAACTGGGTTGGATCCAAAGTCTGCAAGTTCCCCATGTCTTTATTTATGAGTTCCATTATGATCCTCTCCATGGCTTTGCAGATAAGGCTTGTCAAGCTAATGGGACGGTAATTTCCAGGGTCGGTGGAGGCACCGCCCTTGTGAAGTGGGACCACAGCCGCCGTGCACCACTCCTTGGGTACATATCCTGAGGTGAGGCTAAGATTAAACAGCTGTCCTAACTGCGGGTTTAATTCCTCATTGAGTTCGTGGAGCACACAGCCGGGGACACCATCCGGTCCCATGGATGCTGTGTTTTTTGCTATGGAGAGAGCAGTTCTCACCTGGGCGTTGGAGATGTTTGGGGGGGCTACAATCCTCTGGTATAGATATCTCTCCTTTTGGGGGGGGGAAGTTTGCACTGAACCTGTCAGCCAGTATGTTGGCAATGTGTGGAGGTTCAGTAATCTTCACATCATTTTGAACTAATTCTGAGCATATCTGGGAGTTTCCTCCTAGGTTTCTAACATAGCTAAAGAAGGCCTTATGATTGTCTTTTGAGTCCCTGGCGATTTTTCTCTCAAAATTTGCCTTGGATGATTTTATGAGAGCTCTTAGTTTTTTACTTATAATGATCAAAGGTGTCTTACCTTTCAAGGATTTTGCTCTATCTTGTAGTAGCTTCCTCCTTTTGTTGTAGAGCTTGTTTATGGCTGGGGTCCACCAGACTGGATGCTTGCCTTTGGTACAAAGAGTCTTAGTTTTGTTTGGGATTGCCTGATCCATGCAGTCCTGTAGGTGCTGGTAGAAGGCATTTGTAAGTGATTCAGCGGTTTGAGTAATGTTTACCACTGGCTCAGGGGCCTTAAAGGAGACCACACTAGTTTTTAGAAGTGTGAAGTCGGCTTTTGAGAAGTTTTTCACTGTGGTCTTTTTTATTTCAGGTGGGGGCGGGATGAGGACCTCCAGCGAGATTAGTTTATGATCTGATCTCACCAGTGAGGGGTATACTTCCGGTGTTGAACATTGTGATCCCATGTTCGTGATGATGAGATCAAGCATGGTTTCTCCTCTTGTGGGGATGGTGACTAGTTGTTCCATGGCATTTGAGTTTATGAACTCCAGGAACCTTTGGGCTAGAGTGTTTGGGCTTGAGTAGTGTTCCCAAGTCTATATTAGGGTAGTTGAAGTCACCTAGTATGATGGTGTTTGGAGATACATTTATCCCCTCCATTGTTTTCAGGAAGGCCATGTGAGGTTCCCGAGTTTGAGAGGGTGGCCTGTAACATGCTACAAATTGCAGAGCAGTCTTGCCTATGGTTAATTGCACCTGGATGGTCTCCGATGCATCGTGCGTTGCCACCAACCTTGAGGTGTGGGTGTCCTTTATGAATATGGACACCCCTCCTTTCTTGGTGTTGTCCGGATTTTGGGGCGGAACGCATGATATGAGGTGAAATCTGCTAGTGCTGGGGTGCTCTCAGGAGCCTTGAACCAGGTTTCTGTCACAGCACAGACATCGATGTTCTCCACACTGAGAAGGGCCTCGAGTGCGTGCATCTTGAGATTGAGACTTCTGGCATTGAGCAGCATTACCCTTAGTTTTTTTTACTTTTTTGTGTTCTAGGGTGGTAGGTTTAGAATTTGAGCCTTGCCTAAAAAAGGCACTATGGGGTGGCAAGAGCCTTTGCCAATATCCGGAAGCCTAGGGGTGACAGGTGCAAGCCGTCCCTTGCGAAGCAGCGTGGCTTGTCCAGCATGTCATCCCAGGCAGACAGACATTGGATCCCCTTTGAATGACACCAGAATTTAAGCCAATTATTAAAGCTGATCATCTTATCACTGTATTGTGGCATCATTCTAGGTGAAGGTAGGATACTGCTCAAGGTCAGGGTCATACCTGCCTGGGCTACATAATCAGAAAGCTCCTCAATGTCTCTTTTCATGTAGTCCAAGGAGGTACATCTCAGGTCGTTGACACCAGCGTGGACAATGACTGAGTCGTACTTGTACCTGCTGTTGAGAGACCTGAGTGCTTGTGTTATGTGGCGGATTCTAGCGCCCGACAGGCAGCTTACTGTGACCTTCTCCTTACTCAGTCTGGTGAGCGGGACGTCAGTGTGTCTGACTATGAAGTCACCTATGACAAGTATGTTTGGTGTTGTATTTGGCCTTAAGGGCAGTGACTGCTTTGCACACTGATTTTGTTGTTTATGTGTTGTTTGTGTGGTGTATTGAGTTTGCAGTTGCTTGGGTGTCTGCTTTGGAGGCCTCTGCTGTTTAGGTAAATTTTTACTCAGAGCCTCGAGTATGTCTTAGTGTGTTTATGTGTTTGATTCAGTGGTGTGGTTGAGTTATATGAGACTGGTATTGTGGTGTGTGTAGTTGCCTTCTCCTCTTGCCTGGTCTTGCCAGTCCTGAGTTGAGAGAGCTCAGCCTCCAGTCTGGCTAAATAGCTGCATCTCTCACAAGTGTTAGTGTTACGTGGGAGGAGGAGAGGGTTGTCCGTGTACATGAGGCAATTGTAACATTGTCTCAGAATTCCCAGATTCACCAACTGGGCAGGAGAGGACGCCAGCATCTGACCCTTCGACATGCTAGAAAGAATTATGAGTTGGTATGAGACAGAAAAGTAGTGGGCTTAGCAGGGAAGTGGGCACTTCTGGGGGGTTTTGCTAGTGAGAGATTTGTATAATATAGGAGTGCTTGACCTGCAAAGAGAATGCTTATAAGACAAGGGATATGCTTATAAGACAAGTGCTGAGCTTTTTGAGAAGAAAAAGCTATTTGGAACAAGTGCTGCAATTTTTAGTGTAGGTGTAAACTGTTTAGGTTCCTAACAGAGCAGTTCTAAGGGAAAAATTGAACAACAGACTTTCTGGAGCCAGAAAGAGTTTAACCTTGTTTAACTGGCGCTGCCCGATGCTGCTCTAGTGGCAACTCCGCGCTAAAGCACGTTAAAGCGTGCTTGATAGCAGGGGCTGGAAAGAAGCAGGAATAGACCCAAAAGGGAAAATAAAACTACAGTTTCAAGTCAGTAACCACCTCTACGGGGGGCAGGGAAGCTGCTCAATGTTAGTCACTGCCACTGATCAACAGAGAGACCCTCCTTCAGCCCAAGTAAAAATGGCCTCACAAAAACTTTCAAACAGTTCAGGAACAGCAAGCCTGTAACTGAACTTTTTAAGTCTCAGAAAAGTGGGAAAAAAGCAAGATTTTTTTTTTGTTTTTGTTTTTTACAGAGATAGCAGAGGTTCACAAGTAATATCAAGTTTTAACAGTGCAGTAAATGACCCCACACAAGAGTGCTAGGTCAAGGACAGAAAATATGCAAGTTTTAAGAAAAAAACGATTTAAAATTAAGTGCAAACAGGAAATTCAGCAAACAGCTTTTGGTTGTGCTCTAAATACAGATACTAATACAGAAATCAAGTTTAACAAGCCAGAAAATGCTCAAGCTAGGCAGCTATGCAGAAAAACTTAGCAAATAAACAGAGAAAAATACTTAAAATCTCAAAAGTGGCTCCCTTCTTCTCTCAGCGTTTTTTCCTCTTGGAGGGTGCTTCACCAACAGCCAACAAGCCTGAAAAGACGCCCAAACCACGAGGCAACTAGGTTTTAAGAGAGGAAGATGAAGGAGTTTTGGAAATGACCCTAGTGGCCAATAAAACTAAAGTTTCAAGTCAGTAACCACCTCTACGGGGCAGGAAGCTGCTCAATGTTAGTCACTGCCACTGATCAACAGAGACCCTCCTTCAGCCCAAGCAAAATGGCCTCACAGAAACTTTCAAACAGTTCAGGAACAGCAAGCCTGTAACTGAACTTTTTTAACTCTCAGAAAAGTGGGAAAAAAGCAAGATTTTTTTTGTTGCTTCTGGTTTTTACAGAGATAACAGAGGTTCACAAGTAATATCAAGTTATAACAGTGCAGTAAATGACCCCACACAAGAGTGCTAGGTCAAGGACAGAAAATATGCAAGTTTTAAGAAAAAAACGATTTAAAATTAAGTGTAAACAAGAAATTCAGCAAACAGCTTTTGGTTGTGCTCTAAATACAGCTACTAATATAGAAATCAAGTTTAACAAGCCAGAAAATGCTCAAGCTAAGCAGCTATGCAGAAAAACTTAGCAAATAATCAGAGAAAAAATACTTAAAATCTCAAAAGTGGCTCCCTTCTTCTCTCAGCGTTTTTTCCTCTTGGAGGGTGCTTCACCAACAGCCAACAAGCCTGAAAAGACGCCCAAACCACGAGGCAACTCTATGGTAAATAGAGACATGCCTTTCTAGGTGGCAAGGTCCCAGGCCCTCTGCATTAGTCTGCACAGGTGGTAAGATCTGGTGCCTTCTTGCTTAATACAACTGTCATGTTGTCTGTGAATACTTGGAAGAGGATCTGGATTTTAGATATGAGAGAAGACCTGAAGAGCTTGGATGAGTGCCCTCATCTCTTTCAGGCTGACATGTTCCCTTTGGCATTACAACTGCCATCACCCTGGACTATGTGGGTGCCTGTCCAGCCCCCCCCCCCCCAGGCTTTGTAAAGGGCATCTGTGAACATCTCCTGGACTGGGACTGATGGGAAGATGGGGAGGTCCGGGCTGAGTTTCATCTGGTCCACCCACCATGACAGTTACTTTCTGAGACAAGGCAAGAGGGGAATCACAGTGTCTCAAGAATCAGAATGTTGGGATCAGACTGTTTTCAGGTACCACTAAATTTTTCTCATATGCAGACTGGCTATAGGGAGCACTGGGATATTAGCTGCCATGAATTCCAAAGCACTTAGGATTTCCCTGGCTGGGCATTGGTTCAAAGAGGAAAAGCTGAAAAAATATGCTACAAGACTGCACTTTTTCCAGAGGCAAGTAGGCCTACATATTTCTGGTGTCCAGTGTGCAACTCAAAAATACTAGGTCCCGGATGGTCAGTAGGAAGGATTTTATTTGTAGCTGACAGTAAACCCCAAATGCATGAGAAGTTTGAGGGTGAACTGGAGATGTTGCAGCATGATCTGTAGTGAGGTAGCCTGGATTATCAGATCATCTAAGTAGGGAAGGATCTGAATTCCCCTGAGTTTGGCAGAAAGCTATCACTAGTGCAAGACACTTTTGTGAAAACTCTTAGGGCTGTAAACTGAAAGTGGGAAGAGCCAGAACAGCATGAAGAGTCTCCTGCAAGGAGGACCAACTGGTAAGTGGAGGAAGGCACCCTTTAGATCCACAGATACTAGATATGCTTCCACATCAAATTTCAAGTGAAATGGATGTTTATTACAACACGATTCCCAACAAGACTAAGAAAACTGGTATTCTGGAATAGAAAAAAAAAGTTTTATATCCCTGGGCAATTTGGTGCTGTTGGATGTGGAAGTAGATGAAGAACCATTACTGACAGCCCTCTAAGTCCCTGGAAGGTTGTTTAAAGCCGGAAAATCCTCGGGGTGTGTGTTTGTGTGTGTGTGTGAAGTTAAAATATCCTCTTGTGTAGTTGGTATAGTCCCAACCAAGGTTTGGGCGTTGTTTTTATGCTGTAAGCTCCTGCTTCAGCAGGCTAGCCAGCTCATTTAATTCATTCAGCAGCCTTTCCACTGTACTCACAATACACAGCCAAATTCAAGTGGAAAAAACGAAGGTGACAAAACCAGGAACCATAAAAGCTCACACAAGGTGATAGTGTCCAAAATAAAAAAGTCAACACCACGTCAAATTCCAAGCGAAATGGATGTTTATTACAACACAATTCCCAACAAGACTAAGAAAACTGGTATTATTTGTGAGTTTTTGTGAATACTAGGTATGCTTGAGTAAGTGTGAAAGGCAGTAGTGTGTTCAGTGAGAGCATTTTGAAGGCTGGCACTTTGAGACTGTGTTTAGCAGAGAGAGCTCCAGTATGGGTCTCTGTTGCCCTTTTCTTGGATCTAGGAAGAATGTGGAGTAAAAAGACACTTCCTACGAATTCTATGGGTACTAGTTCTACAGTGTCATTGTGCTTGCAATTTTTGGAGTATGACAGGTAGAATATGGTCTTGGGTGTGTGTGCCATTTAGAGGGGAAGGTCTTTCCAGGTAATAGCATAACCCTTTTTTTACAATGGAAAGCACCCATTGGCCTTTGGTGAGCTTTTCCCAACTTGAGATTGAATAAGCCTTTTGGAGAGGGACAAGGCAGGACTGAGGGGTTGGGGGATGCTGATTTTTAGACAGTCACAGTCACTTTTCCCCAAAAGGAGGCCTCCCAGGTAAAGGATCCCGCTGTGTTACTTCTGGGAATCTCTTGCTGGTAGCCCTCTTGGGTTTATGAATTAGTTTGGAGTTATTTCTAAAAATGAGGGGGCTTGGCGGGGTAATTCCTCTGGTATCTACACTGTTCTGCCTTGCTCTTATTGGGCATTAAATAAGTTGGCAGCTTGTTGGCCAAACAAAAGGTCCTTGTCTAACAGAGAATCAATGTATCTGGCTTTGAAATTTTCAGGCATTGGTTGATTGCACAACCGTATACACCTGTGAATGACAGAGCCAGTAGAAGTTGCTCTAGAAGAGGCCTCTACAGCATCATAACTACATTTTATACTGTGTCTGGTTACCCCAGTAGCCTGACTATGTCAGGACAATGTTTATTGTTTGGAATCAGGCCCCTGCAGATCTATCATTACCTTGTTTAAAGAACTGAGTATGAACAGGTACTTGGTCATCTCAGTTTGATAATTAATAGCCCTGACTACTGCCAGAGGAGGGGAGGTATAATCCTTGTCCTCCCGCTAATCCATAGCCCTACTGTCTCTGTCTGAGGGCAACGGAACTGGGAAGAAGTTTAGAAGGTTTATCACAACAGAACAATACTGCAGAGGGGTCTGCCACAGGATTCTTGTACAAGTTAAGTAGTCAGGAACTTTAAACATTCTGTCTGGTCTTTTTTAGGATAGCCAAAGAAGACTGGAAAGCATCCAAAAATGTCTCCGGGACTGAAAAGACAGGATAGACAGGAGAGGGAGCTGGAGTGCCATTTCCAGGAGTCTGTAGTATCTTTTCTGGACCTATGAAAAATGTTTCATCATGTTTACAACTGCATCTCCAAATGAAGCCTTCTCAGTGGGAGAGTCAAGGGAAATTCAGCCGTTATCATCAGAAGGGATTTGGCCAGAAGAGTGTATTTGGCAGGAGTATGCCAGAGAATGATCAGAGTAAGAGGCACCTTTCTCATCAGAAAATGATGAATCTACAGTAATTTGTTTGTGGTAAAGGAAGAGGAGGTTGGGCAAAAACAAAGGACATTTCAGGGCCATGACGGCCTCGAGGAGCCCTTGGGAAAAGTCCACATCCATTCCTTCTCTGCAGATGAGGAACGACAAGAAACGTGCTTCATTTTTTTGTCATTTCTTCTTAGGTGTGACGTCCACCTGGACCAAGAGGGGTGGTTCAGACCCCTGATAGGCCTTGATTAACTTACCGGAGATCTTCTCCCTACCTAGAATTTGTGGGATGCCTTCCAGGCCCTCTGAAATGATCATCTCCAGTTCACCTTTTTCCTGTGGGAGTAGTTTTCTCAGTCATAAAAAGTCCTCAGACTCCATACTGGCCCGTTTTGGGGTGTCAGAAGATGGCATCAGAGGTGGAATTGGACATATTGTGGATTTTGGAATCTCAGTGAACACATCAGAATAAGAAAAGGTAGACAATGTCTGGTCTAGGCCCTTTAAGTTTTTTTCATGAAGGTTAGAGGTATGCCTGGAGAAGACGAATCTGCTGTCTTGGATTGTGCCAAATGGTTTTGACATTAGGTCTCCAAGAATGTGTTAAATGAAACCAGACAGGATCGCAAAGTCTTTAGCGCAAAAGACTGGCAGACAGAACAGGCCTTGAAGTCATGTACCACACCTAGGCAGAAGAGACACTGGGTATATAAATCTTTGTACGGGATTTGCCTACCACATTAACACTTACCCTCCTAGATGACATCTAATATGGATACAGCACTACAATTAAGTCAGTAAATAAGGAAGGTTTCCCAACAAGGCTCTTGCCTATATTAAAGCAGCTACGGTACCAACAACCAAACGAGGATCAGTCCAACAGACATTTCTCCTGTGTTTAGGCTGGCAATAAGACAGTCTAAGGATCTACATTCGTACATCCACCAGTATACCCCTACACTTATAAGATTAGGTCACACTTCAGAAGTACCACCTAGGGAAGGTTAAGCTTTGGTATCCGAATGGACATCTGCAGTCATAACTCATCGGTTTGAAATACAGCAATAGTTACTTCAGTATGGACATAATGACAGACTGTTTAGAGATCATTCCAAATCAACTCCTGGAATGAAATATGGATTTATGCAGTGAAACATCCAATCCCTGTGAAAGATCAAATGTAGCTCCCTACATATAAGGGATGAAGCTATGATATTCTACATGAAGATTTAATGACCACAAGAAAACAATTCTTCCAAGTAATGAACTTCACTGTCCCTATCCTAGAAGGCTTAAACAGTGGACAAGCAAACCTGTCAACCAAAAAGTTAAAAATGTCAAGGAAGGGAGGGAGGTTATTAAAAGAAGAGTGAGATGCAGTAAGTGTTCATTTTAAGCCTGGCAATTAGCCCAGAAGATTAAGGCTGTGAGATCTTAACTAGCTGCTTTTTTTGCGGTCCAGGGTTTGATTCCTCTGCCTCAATCTGAATTAAGTTACTTATCCAGGAAATGCTTTGGAGCAAATGGGAAATTGGGCTAAGGTCTTCAATGGTGGTCTGAGCCACAAGCATAGTAGCTACTTATGAACCTAATCAACTGATCAGCATGTGGTGGACCATAAATCTGTTCTTCACAAGGTCATGATTTGTAGAGGCAGGTGACACACATACCACGACCATGAAATAACAAAGTTCTAAACCATACAAGTGTCTGAGATAAGTCAAAATCATCTGTAAGCTGACCAGTTGAGATAGTACAGAGTACTGTTCTGCCAAAACTGAAAACTGTTTTCACTTGGAGGCAAATATCTACTAAGTGGAAGACTCCCTAGCAATTTTCATAACCTTTAAAACTCCAGCCAGTAAATCCATCAGGCTCAAGTGTTCTAACATCAGAAGCTAGGTGTGTTGATACAGTGGTGGATATTACCTTAAGCATGTGGGACATCCTTGGCTTGGACTGGTGAGTTTTCTACATTGTAGGGGATTTGACAGCATGAAACCACACATTTTCCAGCCATCAAGCGATCTCAAGAATGAGTTCTGGTTGTTTTCCCTTTAGCTTTAGTATGTCATGTAGAATCAGCAGAAGTACGTACAGTAATCTCCCATGCCACAGGACAGACAAACATGTCCACCACTATCTGTTGAGCCAGGTATGAAAATAAGGCAAATAAGGAAAGTTGTTGGTGGAATGCAGAAGTCTAGGAAGTCATCAAAAGAAAGGAAGCATGCCGGAAAAGGTATGAGATAGAGGACCTGGCTAAGAAGCTGGCTGGCTAACAAGGAAGTTAACAGAACAGTCACCGTAGCAAAGAACAAGGCACTCTGCCAGCTTCTGGAAAGTGACTCAGCAGATAGCACAAAAACTTTATCAGGGTGCAAGGCAAAGACAGAAAGATAAATAAGACAGTCAGACTTCCTTCAATAACAGAAGCCAGCCACATCATGGCTTCGCTTATTGAAGAGAGAAGCCAGCAACATCTTCTCACCAATCCACAGGACAACAAAGGCAGATGGAAGGAGTACTTCAAAAACAGCTACTGAATAAAAAAATAAAATAAAAGAAGTTGTACTGGTCTAGACACAGCCTACAATGAAAGAACAGAGAAGCCCACCTTCGAAGTAGTAATATTAGCATTTAGGAAAATGAAGTCAGGGAAAGCAGCAGACTTGGATAAGGTCACAGCAGATATAAAGATGTTGAGTGAATTAGTGGGCAAATGGCTCCAAGGGGTTCTCATAAGAGTATGGATAGAAAGGTGCATCTCAGACGACTGAAAAATAATTTGTATAGCAGTGAACAAGAATGAAGGGGATATTCACAACTGTGGGAAGTACAGAGGTATCAAACTTGCCACATAGCATGAATGTTCTGAAGAGGATGACTGATAAATGAATACATAGAGTAATAGAAAGTAAGACAATAGATGAGCAGTTTGGATTCAAATCAGGATGCATCACCACCAACAATGTAAAAAGTGAGGCAGATTGCAAAACAGAAGCTAGAGATGAAGAAACAGTCCAACTGGGTATTGCTAAACATGGAGAAAGTATATGACAAGGTCCCAAAGAAATCTGATTTGGGCAGTCCTGCGATGGTCTGAAGTCCCAGCAACACTAGTAGAATTGGTGCAGGCTATGTACAAGGACCCAGTGACAAGTATGAAGTGTTCAGACTCAGAGAGAGGTTTCCCAGTGGGACTGGGTGTGCATCAGGGTTCAGCTCCAAGTCTACTGCTGTTCACACTGGTGATGGACTACATCAAATACATTTGACAGAAGAGTTCAACAAAGCTGCTCTATGCAGATTATGTGCCATTACAAGCAGATTCTGAACAAGAACTTCAGCAAATGATAGGGGAATGAATGGAAAACAGAA
>NC_056741.1:1811135013-1811140013 GCF_019279795.1 Protopterus annectens
AGCGAGCCGCAGTAGTAAGTCATGCCTTGGGGTAGTCCTAAAGCACTTCATGCAGTCTTTACGTACACGCCCACATATACGCTGGCTTTAAAATACTGTGAAATCAAACGTGATTTGGTTATGTGTGTATGTTTTCAGAAAATAAGTCAACAGTTTGTAAGGAATTTCTTTCTCGTGTATGTGTGTGGGGCAGGATGCATATACATATGTGATCACATTTAATTGATTTTTAATGTTTATTTTGACTTTTTTAGAATTTAAGCGTGCATCTGAACTGAAGCATAATGCATGACTTAAAATAAGCGACATTTCTGCAGGAAGTGAATAGTTACTACTTTTTGTATAAAACAAGGAACATTTCAAATTGCTACATTTATTATCATAGTATGATAAGTAAAAAATGAAGCAACAAAACCACCAAAACCGGCAACAAACAGGAAGCCTCGTCTGGAAAACGTAAATGGAACAGCAATACTTGAAAATCAGTTGGTGCACTACAGAATCCACAAAATCCTCCAATGTGAAGCAGAAAACTTCTTTATTGCACAAAATCCACGAACAAAAGTACATTCAACATTAGTTAAGCGCTTTCATATACATATATATATATATTTTTTATCAAGTTTTTTATCAAGTTTTTAAAAAAAGTAGAGTAATTAGATTTATTAGGTATTATATATATGTTTTTATAAATATATGATCAGATTAGTGTACATAGTTACATATTTTAATTTTATATTTTAATTCATATGTAGTATGTTGTGAACATAGTGTGTTTCTTTAAAAAGCGTTTACAGTTTTGGTGCCAAATTTGGTTTTTAAAAAGCCAGTGTTGGTTGTAATCACTAGTTCTGATGAAGTCTGCGCTTGGCAGATGAAAGCGCTTAACTAGTGTTGAATGTACTTTTGTTCGTGGATTTTGTGCAATAAAGAAGTTTTCTGCTTCACATCGGAGGATCATAGTATGATTGTTTGACAGCTTCCCCCCTCCCCACTGGGGATCGCTCTAGTCTTCGAGCTGTCATGGGGACAACATGACGTCATCTGTTGTGACTGTGCCCACCCATGCAGACTAGTTCATTTGCATAATTTCTTAAGATTCTGCATATTGTATTACACCAACTGTCATACTTTGGAACTAGTGCGGCCTGCTGTAAATACTAGACCACCTCAATTTATTCTCGTTTGATCTCATGTAGTTTGGTGTCCGGATTCACCAGTCTGTGCCATCAAGAGCATGTTACAAATGCTGACTTGGGGTGTTTTTCTTAGTCATCAGCTAAGTCAGGTGTAGCGTTGGAGTGAATCACTATGGGGAGGGACGAAATGGTAGTTTCCTCCTTGAATGTGACGTGTGGATGCTGCCTTTGTTCAGAAAATGTAACCAGTTTCCACTAAATGCAAAGAAAAATGCTTGAAATGAAGCACTTAGAAATGCTATTCAAACAAGTAAAAGCTAGGAAACACAGATAACGTGTCATTAGGCAGAATCTTAAATGTGAAAAGGTGGCAATTGTCTGTCATCTTGAAGTATAACCTAAGGCTTCCAGCATACTGTGCAGATTGGCACTACCACTGGACCAACATAAACCTCTAGGTGTTAAGTTTTCCCTTTAGAGGCTTATTTCAATTGTCATCACCTTTTCCCAATGGTTCTTGGAATTCATAAATTCCAACGCCCTGGATCAACTAATCCATTGTCTTACCAGGGGCTCCGATATCCTAGACCTAGTCATTACCAACATGGAAGATAGATGCTCCACACCATTGGTCAGGTCTGACCATAAGCTAATCACCCTTGACATCCACATCCCACCCCCCCCCACCCCCGTAAGGGAACCTCCATAAAAAAACTTCTCCAAAGCCAACTTCATGCTACTCAAGTCAGAAGTGACAAACTTCATGACACCCATGCAGATGGGAGCTGAAAGTTCGACTGCTGAATTCTACGCTAAGGCACTGTACGAGCACACACACTCATTAATAGTGCCATCCCAAATAGAACCAAGATGCTCTCCTCCAAAAACAGGAAGCCAATCTGGTGGTCCCCTGCCATAAACTATAAAACAGAAGGAAGAAACTGTTGCAGAAAAGAGAAAAATCCCAGAATGCAAAACAACTCCCTTACCAGCCTCAGTGAGAAGCTGAGATCCCAGACAAAATCCTCCAAAGCTAGTTACGAAAATAAAATTGCCAAAGACAACCACAAGGTATGCTATAGTTATGTCAAGAATGTAAATGGCAATGCTCAGATCTGCTCTGAACTACAACAGAATGGCATTAAATATACTGATCCCAAGGATATTGCCAATATCCTGGCAGATCGATTTAGTGCTAATTTCATCATCCTCTTACCCCCTAAAGGGCCTATCTCAGTACCAAAAGATTGCCAAATTCTGGTAATCATGGCCACACAGGTAGAAAATGCAATCTCTACAAAGCTAAGAATACAGCATCCATGAAACCAGATGACATCCCAGGCTGTGTACTACATTAACTATAAATTGAACTGGCACCTCACCTAAGTGTCATGTTTCATCACAGCCTCACCTCAGGCTTTGTGCACACTGAGTGGTGCACAGCTACAGTTATCCCACTCCACAAGGAGGGAATCCACCTTGGGTCCTGAGAACTACTGTCCCATCAGTCTGATGAGCCTGATCTGCAAGGGCATGGAACGTATTATCATGGAACTTATAAACAAAGACATTGGCAACATTCAAACATTGGACCCCACCCAGTTGGGTTCATGAAGGGCTGATCTTGTCTCCTGAACCTGACTGACTTCTTCGAATCAGTCTCCAGAGCTGTGGACGAGGGTAAGACGGCCCACACAGCCTATCTGGACCTTGCCAAGGCTTTCGACACCACCCCCCACTCTGGAATTGTATATAAACTTACTAAACTGGACATAAATCCGTATGCCACTCGATGGATTACCAACTGGCTTACTAACAGAAGCCAGACTGTAAAATTAGCCAACTCGAAATCCAGCTCCAGACAAGTGACAAGTGCAGTACCTCAGAGTTCAGTCCTGAGACCACTCTTGTTTGACATCTACTTCTCTGAAGTACAGGCCAGCACTAAGGGACTCTGGCTAACAAAGTTCGCAGATGACTGCAAACTGGGAGCCATTACTGAATCCCAAATGATGTGAATGTTCTGCAAAAGGGCCTTACAAAAACAGATGCTTGGTGCCAGAGCCATGGGCTCAAGCTTAATGCCAAGAAATGTATAGTTATCCCCTTTGGGGAAAAAACATGTACCCATGAATTACCACATAGGTGGCAGTACACTAAACACCGAAAGTGTGATGAGAGACTTGGGAACACAGGTGGACAGTGGTCTCACCTTCGATAACCACATCGCCACAACAGTCAGGAAATTCTTCTATGGCACACCTCATCACTAAGGGCTTTTCATCCAGAAAAAAAGGAGGTCATTGTTCCACTGTACTCATCCCTTATTAGACCAATTAGTACAACACACCGCTTGGTATGCACCTCACAAGACATCTGCAACAGCTGGAAAGGTCGCAGAAATACCTCACTAAAAGAATCACAGGCCTAAAACAGATGCCCTATGCTGACAGTTTTAAAAAAACTCCAGCTATACTCTGTGGCATATCGTCTACTCAGAGGCGACCTCTGCTTAACATACAAGGCCATGTCAAACCACTTAAAGAAATCCCAATCCCTCAGAGCCACAAGCTCCAGGGATCTAAACCTTGTCATCACAATGAACAAAACATGCTGCAGGGATAGGTTCCTGACCCAGAGACTCCCCATACTCTGGAATAGACTGCCCATACATGTCAAGCAGAGTGCCTCCTTGGCCCTCTTCAAAAGGAACTTGGACGATTGGATGGGAGATAGGAAATTCACCCCGGGGATCATGTCAGTCGCCCTGCTAGACATGGGTCCAAGGAAGTAAATATTGTGGGAAGAATTATCCAGGGAATTGTTATGGCTAGGCTTGTATAGGCCCTAGGGACGATAGCCTAGTATCAACCAAAGTGATTAAGGGCTCTAGGCGCAAATAAGTTAAGCAACTACCAAATAGGCCCCTGGTCAGGGTAACAGAGCAGGTCTCCCAGAGCAGCCCCTCCTCACAACAACCCCCTACACCGCCTCAGCAGGAGCCCTCTCCCCAACCATTCCAGTGTTCCATTACTTGACTATTTCTCACCAGTTACCATAAAGACTGTTCAAACCTATCCGTGTGCATACTGGTTTCTTATTTACTTCTACAATGATTACAGATATCGAAATAAAATAGCACAGACACATAAAGACATTTGCTAAACAAACAATACAGTCTCACAACGAAAACAGACTTAGTATGAGCAGTAAACATCTCTGCTCTTGAAACTCACATTCATGGAAACTGCATGAAAACCCACATTCATCAAAAATGCATCTGGCCAGTGGAGGATTAAGTTTACCTTTGGGCTGTTTTCAAAACACAGATTCCTTGCACACATTTTTTAGGGCCATTTGTTCTTTGATTCACCTTCCTGATTGTATTAAATTATATTCCTTGTATAATACAGCACCACTTGTCAGAATGTGTTTCAAACATGTAGTTTTAAGCATTCTTTTAATAAGCAATGAAACAAAATGTATGAACCAATAATGACAAAACTATCCATTTCAGAAAATTTTAACAAAAAAGGCCAATCAGACTTCTGTCATTACAATCCACCAATATCACTCAATATACATAATCTCTGCAGAAGAAGCTGCGGTGGTGGTGGTGGTGCTGCGGTAGCATTGTCGCCTCACAGTAAGACGTCCTGTTCAATTCTCAGCTAGAGCGTTTTCTGTGTGGAGATATGCGGGAATGGATGTACCTTGGTTGTGCGCCAGGGCCGGCAACTCGGCAAGTAAAAATCTACTACCAATCATTAGCGGACCAGAGTTCCGCTGTGGCGAACCCTAACCGGGAAAAGCCAAAAGACACAACAACACACAATCTCTGCAGAAGTAAAATCATCTGAA
>NC_056741.1:1811145013-1811147513 GCF_019279795.1 Protopterus annectens
CAGAAGGTTAAGGCAAAATCCCAGGAATCCTTCAAACAAAATACGGGAGTTCTGGAACAAACAGGGTTTAGTAATAAATCTACGTAAATTCCCCGTTATACCTTCCGGCCTTAGTTTTTATTGGAAACAATATGCCTGAAACGAGGGTTCGACTGATCCTTATGAATTTTGGGATCCCAAAACTTACCCTTAACTGAGGGCAGTTAACTGTAATAAAAGCATTAAATCAGAATCTGAAATGTTATTCTTTTTATGTAAATCAGTTACATTTGTCAATATTCTTCAAATGCTTTTTAACATCAGAAAAAGAGGCTGGAATGTAAAATTCTGTGTTATTTAAATCATGCAACAGGGTATTAACATATCTAGATTGTTCCAATAGAACAATACCTGATCCCTCAGTCCCGCTTCCTCATAATTCTGAGAGACTTGTCAGAAATAAGAACTTCTAAATCAGAAAGTTGTTGCTTAGACAAATTGAACCATTTAAATTTACTGTTATTTAACAACAGATGACGCAAGTCTCTTTCACAGACTTTTAGAAAAATCATAGTGTATTGTTTAAGGGGTTATATAAACTTTTTTTTAATAGGTAATAGTATATCGTATCTCCCTTGTTAGTATTACTGTAATCACCTTCATCATCAGAATCGTTAGAATCATTACAATGTAACAATTTCAAATTTAACTTTCTAACATACAATTTCAAATCTATTAATAAGGAGGCTATATTAGCTCTGAAAGCTGGAATGAATGAAAAGCCTAATTTCAGCAAATTAACAGTACTGTCAGACATGTCACCCTATCTGTTAAATTAAAAACCTCCAGTGGAGGAGTAATTAATATGGCATTGAGAATCAGTGTCATTTACATTGACAGTACAAACAGAAGTAGAGCCAGCCATTGTTACAATCATTGTGGATCAGTCTGTATAGGTCATTGTGAGCCGGTCTTCTTGGTATCTGCCTCTGAATTGGTTCCTGGTGTAATGGTCGCCTGATCTTAGATGTCATTCTTAGTAATGTAAGTGACGGCTTGCCGGGTATCATAGGTGCGGTTCTATTTCTTAAGTCAAAGATCGACTCCCTCCCTCTGAATGAATACCTAGACCCTCTAGTGCCTGTAGTAAAGACTGAGGATCATGGCTGCTCTCAGAAGAGAAAGGCGCAGGTGAAGTATCGTTGTCAAGGTCCAGAAACAGATGCTACTAGTAGTAATGGGGCCACTCAGGCAGATTTAAGTAACTGCAATGGGCTTTGTAAATTGCATGTAAAATCGACAAGAGGACTAATTGTGTCTCTTGTGGCCGAGAGGCAAGTGCGCTACATCTGCCGTCTGAGAACTGTTGGCGCAATCCAGGGGAATCCATATCAGTATTGGCCAGTAACTCGTTGGTCAGTAGGTACAATAGTGTTATGAATACTACCGAAGTCCACTCTGCATTACGCCTGTACTGTCACGATGGTTGCTCACATAATCAGTAGATGGAATATTATGAGTACATTGATTAATAATAGCAGGAGCCATGCCTTGGTGAGGGAGAGAGTGAGTTGGTAAAGGATCTGAGTTCGTCTGGTTTGTATTAGAGTTACTATGATGTTGTGGTGCAATAAACGGACCAGAAACTGAGCTAGTCTGTGTCACATTCACAGTACAAATTTAACAGGGCCTACCCTCTGAGATCAGATGGTAAATTTAGGTACAGTTTCAGGAATTTACGACCTACAGTCAACCATGATCTAAGCAATTGCTCAAGGACTATCTTAACGCAATCTTCAGGTACTCCTACACAGACCTTTCCTACAGTCAACCATGATCTAAGCAATTGCTCAAGGACTATCTTAACGCAATCTTCAGGTACTCCTACACAGACCTTTCCTACGGGAAGGTTGTTGGCTCCTGTACCAGATCCTGGTCTCGTTTCATGCGATTCTAGGTCACATACTATGCACACCTCTATTTATGTTCGTCCAATTCCAGCGACTATGAATGTGACACAGACTAGCTCAGTTTCTGGTCCGTTTATTGCACCACAACTTCATAGTAACTCTAATACAACCCAGACGAATTCAGATCCTTTACCAACTCACTCTCTCCCTCACCAAGGCATGGTTCCTGCTATTATTAATCAATGTACTCATAATATTCCATCTACTGATAATGTGAGCAACCAATGTACAGTAGATATGCAAGTGGCTGGTAGTATTCATAACACTATTATACCTACTGACCAACAGTTACTGGCCAATACTGATATAGGTTCCCCTAGATTGCATAACAGTTCTCAGGCAGATGTCTCACTTGCCTCTCGAGCCACAAGAGACACAATTAGTTCTCTTGTCAGTTTACATAATTTACAAAGCCCATTGCAGTTACTAAATCTACCTAGTGGCCCCATTACTACTAGTAGCCCTGTTTCTGACCTTGATACTTTCACCTCGCCTTTCTCTTCTGAGAGACGCCATGATCCTCAGTCTTTTACTACTGGCACTAGAGGGTC